>NW_022146296.1:77378-110911 GCF_002938485.1 Sitophilus oryzae | reverse complement strand
ACAAGATTTTTATCTGTATACTTATGTAGGATACCTAATCTGTGGTATAGATTACTACAATATTTAAATCGGTTAAGGTAAAAAAAAACGAAATGTATTTAGAGTTCTATTTGTGTTATCCAGTCTCCAACAAATAAACTAAACAAATTCCATGTTTGTCTTAGTTTTATTGTCTTCGCCGTAAAAAGAAATTGTCCGATCTGTGTCACAAAAGCCTTATTATTCAGTGGGTAATCCGAAGACGGCAGATGACAGAGCGTGCGGTGCCAGAACAGCTCTATCTAGACCATTTAATGGTTAAATATAAAACGGCGTAACTCGAGAAATACCGACACCAGCTGCGATTTTTATTTAGAATCTTCATGACGGCACTTTTTTTTTTCTTATGGCCTAAACGAATCGAATATCGCACACAGGGGGTCATTTATTCTATTTCGGGAAAATGCCAGCTTTATTATCTATTTCGACGTAGTCTCTCTTTTTGTTTGGATTGCATAAACAGAAAGTGACACGATTATATCACGTGACAGTTCCAAAAGCCCCACAAGATTTTTTTACAGTTTCTTCAATTATTATAGAGGGTTGTTCACCACATACGTCACGGAGTATTGTAGCTAAATGATTTGATTTTTACAAATTGTAAGTTTTGGGTTCATTGAATTTAAAAATATTTTTACAAGATACAGAGTGTCCCAAATAAAAATAATAAAATAAAAAATATCAAAGTTGTATTTTTTTAAATGTAACACCCTGTATATTATTACATTTTTAGTTTCTACGATTAAAATAAAGGTAAGTTTGATTAAGGTTTATTACACTTAAACCTTACCGTTTTTGAAATATTTTCAATTTTGTGAAATTGCAGTAAAAATTTCAAGACTTCATTTCTCCAAGGGTATCAAAGTTTTTAATACTAAATATTTACTGAAGTTTATTTATTGATCAGTTATTGTGTTGCAATAATAAAAATAATACTACCTCATATAGAGTGTCTAAAAATTTATTTTAAATTATTTCTAGCGTTAAACGGCAATAACTTGTTTAATTTAAATAGAACGCCCTGTATTTTTTGCGAGAATCAGATGCACAATGCAATTGTCTATCAAATTGTATTATACCACTTTTTACCAGCCCTTCAAGTTTTCGTAGAAAATGCATTTTCTTATAATTTAGACCTCGTTTATCAATATACCTATGGAATATTGACATTTTAGATTCTTTTTAAAGGAACAAATGTATAAAATGTACAGGCTAGTAATATTATCGTTTTTAGCAAAATGATAATATTACTAGCCCATTTGCATGCAAAAAGAAAACTATTTAAATCTTTATAAAAGAGTATAGCATTAATTAAATATACCATCAATATTTCCGCTCAAATACTAATTAATTACATACTTAATTATGTTCGTTAATAAATTATTCTAAATAAATGTGGATTTGAATCAGAAATCAATATAATAATAAGTTATGACAAGGAATGTCTCTAAAAAAGCATTTGTGAAAAAATGAAATATAATTTTTAAGGTGTTACTTTTTACCACACTGTCTAATGGTGCGTTTAGACTTGAGCACGCACGAGCTGAGCGTTTTTTTGGGGCCCCAATTTGTAACTTTTGCTGAAAAAATCACTTTTCTAATTAATGTCCACTTAATTTTTCGTGCAAGGGGTAGTTTTTCAATTTCACCCTAAAAACTTTATGATCATCGTTTAGCATTTTTCATGGGCTTTCCAAATAGGCACCACAAGTGGGGTGTTGCCATTTAAGATTTTCAAGTGAGTAGTGGTGCCGCCTTAGGGGTAGGTCGGGGTGGTTCAAAAAATACGTCATATGTATTCCCCCTCGATATTATAGAAACGGTATTTTTTATTTTTTTGATATCTTTTTTGGTTTAAAGATTATAGCCATTGTAAGTTTTTAGTGGCCCACCCTGTATATAAGATAACACATTAGTACCATAAATAACTCATCTACGTAATACTAGATATAGTTCATACCAATTAAACATTAGTGACGTGATTAAGCTTGACCGGCACAGCGTTGTCTACTTTTACATATTCTCTTTTAATCAAAATATTTTAGGAAATCAAGTCAAAAAAAATATTATTTACATCAACAAAACTCACTTTCTTAAGGGGCATAAAGGACCATTACTACCGCATTCCCGTTCAAAACATTCTAATAAGGTTGCGATGAGTTTTTGCGTTGGCTATTAAACTATCTTGTCCACTTCGCACTAAAAGAGATACTAAAAAGAACAATGTTCGACTGGAAGTTCTGTTAGTAAAATTTTTTAAGCTTGGAGGATCACAACACAATTCATTTAAACCAAAAACTCGTAATACAAAACTAAAGTGTCAAAACGAATGACAATGTCAGGAAATAAATAAATAAATGTGGCAACATGACATTTTTTTACAGCAGAGCTACCACCTGAATCTCCAGCGGGAAATTTAAATTCTAGTTAGTCAGCCCAGCGCCCATTATGCCTATGGTTGGCAACAATGAATTTAAAAATCGCGTCCTCGATTGCGTCACTAAAAGTTTAATTGGTATCGGGTATTGATACATTTTATGAATGGTTCCGTTATTTTACCTATCAATGAGTCAATAAGACAGAAGATCAAAAATCTGTTATTATATGGTCATACATTACATTATTGACCATAGCTTATCAAGAAAACCCGGTTTCTTCGATTTGTTTTCCATTAAATTAATTCCAAATTCCAAATTCCAAAACCAAAAAAAAACAATTTAGGTACATAATCAAAATCAACCTTAAGAAATAAATCAATACTCTCTCAAAAGACAAACAAAAAACTATTTCCATCATTTTTTACAGTAGTAGAAAACTAGACACATTTAAAATATATAAGCCACCCCTAAAAAAAGTTAAATTTTCAGATTAACCGCCTGACTGAATTTTAGTCCACCCCATAGCACGGTGAATAAAGGCGATTATTGAGGGTTCGTCCAGAGGCGTATCATATACAAGTTTTCAAAAAATATCCCCAATATACAGAGAGAGAACATTTTCTCAATCGAAAACAAATATGACACTTTTCACTTTCAACACCCTGTATCTAAAAACGAATCATTTCTGGACATATGTTCATAGGAACATTTTTGCTTCATTTCGTTCAAGGAAAACATCCCTGAATTTTGTCGCAATATTAAAAAAATACCCTGTATACAAACAAACATACATCACTAGATGCATAAATTAAATTTATGTCCTATTTCCAACATGAAAATGTGGGTAGCTTGTTGCTTTTCAATGTCAAGAATTTTAAAAATATTAACGTTTTTTTTTGTTTTTAAAAATATTAACGTCAATAATTTTAAAAATATTAACGTCTTATGAATATTAAGAACTAAATCATCCTTTAGAAAAAGTTTCAAAATTATAAACTAAAACACTACCTAGTCTCGGTTAATACACTATCACTCGTATCCCAACTGGAACAAAAACTTCCATCAGATGTTCTCTCGTCCTGGTCCTTATTAATTCCTCCTTTGAATAATGTTTAAGTAAATGTTGAATCTTCCGTTTCTTACTTTTATTTGTGAGATGTTAAAAAGCTTTTCTTGACCGACCTCGGGAAGTGTCTGTTTGAATTTGAGAACTTGAGGGTGCATTCCTGATGTTATGTATCTCAGAAAAAGAAATAGATGGTTCGAGCCACGTACTGTTCTTCGTTAAAACTGATGTTTAATCCTATGACAGCTTTCCCATTTTTCACTAACTTTATACGAAAATTTTCCAATTTTATTTAGCACCGATAACTCCTCTTTCTCAGATAGATGATCTACACCAAAAACCTCAAGTAGCCATTAAAAAGAGCATATACCTTTTGGATTTTTTCGGGTTCTTGGCACCAAACTTTAAAAAGTGTTCTACGGGTGATCGAACATGTCGCTGAGAACAAAAAAATATTGATAAAACTTGCAAATATATGCAAAATAAGAATATATCACAATTAATATAAAACCCTAAGTATATTTATAAAGCCAGAATCAAAGCGGAAATCCGCGGGAATCGATTTATATAGCTTTTTGAATTTGAAAGAAGAATAAAAATAAATATTTTTGCACAGGCCACCAAACAATTACCTATATTATTAAAACCTTTCAAGTTTGAATGTGTTATATTTTTAATTAATAGTACATACCTTGATCTACACCTTCCATGTTTTAAAATTTTTGAAATATTTTGAACTAGCGAACACAAGTCAATAAAATTCACTTTATTACCGCTCAGATTTGCAAAGCAGTCCATACCTGTTTTAAATTGCTCGATACAATATTTTTTTTATCAAACATCAACTAATATAGCATTTCTGTTTTTGCATATTTTCTTAGTATGAGTTCTTAACTTTACAATATACATAAACAAATGTAAATTAGTACACCTAAGGAAACCGGATTTTTATCCACCTAGATTTCAAAAAATGACTATTGTGCTGCAGCCAATCGGCTGCCGGTGACTACTGCTACTACTAGGTAAATTACTACTTCTTAAAGTCGTATTATAGATTGTTAGTGCTACGCCTCTGTCCTGATGCCCTCCCCAAAGGTCACATGAAAGCACCGCCCGCCAGAAGGGAAAGTGACAAGGGCAGAGAGGAGTAAGGGGGTGTCCTATCCTCCGTCCAGGAAGGGATCCATCCATTACTCTTCAACATGTGTGCCTGGTAAATCTCAACGGTGTGTTTCTCTGCGAGGGGCATATAGAGGGATAGAAACGTCGACCATCAACCGAAGAACAAGTTGAAAATGGATATGCGAGACACCTGTTTTTAGAAAGGTTTTAATTTTAGACGGATACCGTGCATGGTCGGGAAGGTGGAGTATGACGTTTGTTTAGTCTTGGCAGTGATGTATGGCTATGGTTTTGGGGTGGAAAAGTTAATTAGGTTGGATGTTTTAGGTAATTACCTTAAACAGAAGATGTAATGGCTTGGAACAGTTGGTTTTTCTGAAAATTTTAAAGCTTGAATACTAAAAGACACTATACAGTAGGGTGCACTAAAAAAATATAATTTTTTTATTTTAGTTACCGTGAAAATATCGTCCACGATGATGAAAAAAATAGTCTGATAAAGTTTGAGCTCTTAATATTAATATTAAAAGGTGCCTCATCGAGATTTTCTATTTCCCATTGAATTTATTATACATTAACATGAGAAAAAATGATAACAAATCAGCGTTTTGTTGTAAACATCAATACACATTCTTGTAAAAAATTAAACGATCTTCGAAAAAGGTCTGATATGATTTTTCATTTAATAGCCTCGTTTGAAAGTTTGAAATAAAAAAAATATTATCTAAAAAACTATATTGTGTCCTTTGCGTATGGCATCATTCAATCTAGAGTGCCATGGCTGTGATAAAAACACTAATTTTTAATCAAGGAGCCTTGGAAAAATAGAGTTAATCGTCTAATGTTTTAGTGTCTTGTCCTGGCCGGTTAAAAGATGCCCAAATCGTATTTTTAATCAAATCTCAATTTTTTTAAATGGAACGAGGGTGGCTCTTTCGAAATTTTTTTCATTTTCGAAGCATATTTCGAAAAAGGTTTTTTTACGAATAATTTGATACCACACACTTGGTACTTCTAGTCAAATTGTGGTTATGAACCGCATGTTACAATTTCAAATAAACCATATGCAAAAATGTCAAAAGTTGACATGTGATATGACGTTCTATTCAGAGTGTCATTTTCTACCGAATAAAGTAAAAAAATACCGAGGGTGCGATTTAAAAATCAAAAGTTGCAGTCATTTCCGGTGAAACCGGAAGCGACCGAAACCAATTGAATATGTCAATCAATCCTAATTTATGTCATATACTAACATACCAAATCTCGTTGTTTTATCTGAAAAAATAAAAAGTTATAGGGGTGAGCCACTTTTTGAGACGCACCCGGTATTGAATCAGGATGAATCATTTAAAAATCAGCTTTTAAACAATGGCATGTTGGTCCTATATTAGAAATTATCATTAACTGTCATTTTGAATGAACTTATGAAGCTTTTTTTTTCGATCATACGGTATTTATAAATATGTAACAACAAATTGTTGATAACATTTTCTACATTGCATTTCTTACATAGGGTTGGGCAATAAATGACATTAAAGACACCTGTTTTCTGGTTCAGCTTAATTACAGTTTGCTGTAGATCTTGCATAACGTAGAGATTTAATTATTATACATCTGGAAGGTGTGTTATGATGTTGTTTAGTCTCGCAATGATATACTGTTTGGATTCATGTGTTTTATGGTCCTAATTTGTAGGGTTATAAACATAAGAAACACATATGTATCTTGGAGATATAATTAAACAAAAATACCAACTTTGATACTCGGTTTTAATCAGAAAAATCATTATATTTGTTTCTCTGAATTTAGTAGACTCCATAAACTCGACTATGGATTTTTGGCAAAATATTTTTTATATTCTTTTAGTTTTTTTTAGTTTTTTCTATATATTAAAAAAATCTTGGCCTACAGAATTATTTCAATTTATTTGTCATAATATTTTTGAGAAAGTTGGATCTTAGTAAAAATCCATTAAATACATCATTAGACAAAAGACATATTAAACTACAACAAAAACTGACAGATTAATTTGACACTAAATTTGTGAGACCATACGATCGAGAAAAAAACGGTGTCAAAGATGGTATGGGAATAAAGATTGCTGTCATTTTATATGTAAAATTATATAAGGAATGACATCAATTGTCATTTCCAAGCCAACTGGACGCTTTTTTCGATCCTACGTTATAATAAGGATATTGGTAAACCTTCATTAAAAGAAATACAAGTTTATAAGTTGAGTAATATAAATTCAAAGAGAAGAACTCAAGAATGAACAGGCGACTCCCAAAAATATGAGTTTTTTGTAAAAAATAAACCGAAATTGGTAACTTTGAACATTAGAAAATACTTTTAAGATCTACTTCCCGTAAAAGAAATGCATTTATTTATGAAACATCCTGTATGGAAAGGAAGAATACAAACACCAAAAAGACGAAAATGTATACAAAAAGTATTACTTAAATTAATGCTTTAAATGCCTTGATTGTATACTAATTACAACAAAATACAAGGGAACTGTCTTCAAAACACCACAACTTCCGGAATGAAGTCAGATATAAACGGATATGAAGCTATGAGAGTGAGTTGAGTAGATTCGCGGTTCACTTGCTTCAAGTCATTCTTTTATTTTTTAGGTTATTGTAACAGAAGAAGCGCTGCGCTGGGGTTATGAAATTGCCTCAGAGCGCGTTAAAAAAACAATTAAAGTAATAAAAAAATCATTTTCCGTTTTTTTCTTTTTCTCTCATTTTTTTTCCTTTTTTTATACTTTTCTCTTTTTTTAGGTCCTGGATAGGGGTATAACTACTAGAATACAAGCAATCGCGCTATGCTGACGAGGAATGCTCTCTCAGGAACAGCTACTAACCTAACCTAACAGCTACTGTCCTCAAATATTCTCAATCTCAATGCTCTGCTCTAGGATTCTTTAAATATAGCTTTTTCCATTGAGGTTGCTCACAATTGCTACCCCAACTCACCAGAGAGACACATAAAACCTAGACCACAGAATAAGGCGAAGAAGAGAAATGAAAAAAAAAATTTAAAAAAAATCATTCATATGTCAAGGTGCTAATTGCCAATAGTCCTGAAGAGCTACAAGCACAAATTAACGAACTAAGTACAGCCAGCAATAAAGTGAGTCTCAAAATAAATTTAGCAAAAACTAAAGTAATGTACAACGAACTAGTGGATATAAATGGCTTTATTATCAAAAAATGTTACAATTTATAGACAAAGGTAAAGTAAATGATCAAATTCGATTATCAAAATATAAGTCATTTACGGCGTAGAACGCCTTGTCTAGTAAACAAGATTTCAATGCTTTGCGAAATGAAGAAAATGATGTTTTGGATTTGATTTCAAATGACAGGTGATTGTGCATTTTTTTCGAGTTGTATAATATTGAACCTTTAACTAACTCTGAGCGTGGGGTGGGTAGATAAAGATCTAGCTCCGCGTTCCTGAGTGGATAAGTGTGAGATGGCCTTTCTTGAGAAGTTGATACATGCTTGCGTATTAGCCAAACGGATTCAAATATAAATAAAGAAGGAGGAGTTAATATTTTTAATTTTTTAAAAAAGCCCTGGCAATGAGTTCGGCTGTTTAGTCCCAGTGAATATCGAACAGCTCTCTTCTGGAGATTGAAAATGCAGTCAAATCGAGTCGCACAACACGCACTCCAGAATTAGAATAAGAAGAGGATATACACAATTCGTCGTTAATTTTACAAAGTGTCTTATCTCATATTTCATAGTTTTCCAGAATGGAGGTTTAAGGATTTTGTTAACTTTTGGATATCGGTTAAAGTAAATAAACATTTGCTAAATTATTTACTTGCCGGAAAAGTATAGGACGCAGAGATACGACATTTCGTGAGATGAAAGAGTATCATGTAGAATGTAGAATGTTTAGAAGGGGAGTTAATCACCGTGACCTTATAGATCTATTGTGTGTTCCCCTTTCTTGAGTTATAACGAGTTATAACTCATCATACAGTCTCAGGGCTTTAAGAAAAGCAAGTATCTGAGACGGCTCACAGAGGACAGCTCTCCATCCTCGACATCAGACGTACCAAGCTTCACGGCACGAATGGTCGTCGTCTCGGCGCACTCAGTGATAAGGTGTTCTGGTGTTTCACCATTTTCCCCACAAAATCTGCATTCGCCGTTGTTTCTCAGTTTCAGCCTACTGAGGTGTTCGTTGAAGAGACAGTGTCCTGTTAGAAACCCCGTCACAATCCGAAGATTTTTTTTACTTAGATCAAGGAAAACCTTTGATTTTTCTCGGTCATAAGTTCTGAGGAACTTTTTCGAGTGTCTTAGACCGTTGGAGGACACCCATTCCAAGTTACGGATGGAGTCTTCCAGATTCTTCAGTCCCGCTTTCAGTTGGTTCCCGTTTGGAAAACAGAACTGTTCTGGTCCAGTTAGTGGAGTGTTCGCTCCTTTTCTAGCTAGATCATTTGCTTTTTCATTGCCTTCTATCCCTTAGTGAGCAGGCACCCAGAGTAGGAGGATTTTATTTTCTTTGCCTAATTTGTTGAGCTTCTCTAGGCAAATCTTTGACCAACTTCGAATTGATGGTTACTGAGTTGATCGAGTTAAGTGCTGCTTGACTATCGGATAGGATGGCAATTTCCTGTTTTCGAGAGTTCCTATCTAAGATAAAATGTACGCATCTTTCGATAGCGCAAATTTCTGCCTGAAGGATACTGGGGTAGGTGCCCATTGGTTCGGAGTATTCAGTTTTCGGCCCAAATACTCCTATCCCTGTCCCTGCTTTGGTTTTGGAAGCATCAAGAGTATCATACAAAGAGTATCATATTAAGTTTGAGTTTGTGGCTGTATCTCAAAACAGGCATTTTTTGAGATACTCAGTTTGTGAAATTAACGACGAATTGATTGAGAAATATTTATTCAGGCCATTCAAAACTAATGTAGAATCAGAAAATAAAAGAACTTATCTTTGATTTCTTGTTACTCTGAGGTGGTAGCTAGCAGTCAAAGTGAAGGTGTCTTCGCTTGACTTCCGCCAGTCCCAGAACCGAGACTCGGAACACCGGAATCGGAGGCGTTAGCTGTTGTTGTTACGTGGGTGCGCAGCCGAGTATGATGATGAGGACTGTCGGTGGATCGACTTCCTTTTAGAAATCGGTACCGCGTCGTGACGACAGTAAAACGGTCGCTAATTAAGACCGGAAATAGGAAGGAGTACTAACGAACAGGTACTATTTTTCGGTACTAAGTGTCGGATTTTAAGTCAATATATTTCTTTCGATGCGATAATAATAGAAGTTAATGAAAAAATTAGACCAGAACCGTTCAGCTTTCCAAGTGGAAACTAACTTAAAGCGGAACTCAAGGACCTGGAAGATTCCATCCCTAACCTGGAATGGAATACTTCTAATCTAATCTGCATCCCAAGTATAGATAAGATATATACAGGATCAGCTGTTATGTATGGAAACGGTCGATAATTAGGTAAAATATAGGATAACCACAAAAAGTTTAATATAGTTATAGAGTTTATAAATATCTAAGCCTTGGGTAATAAATTTAAGTATATAGGAGTAGTGATGTGTCGGTAATTGAGTAAGATTTTGAGCGGTATGTTTTTGTAACGTCGTGTCGCGCTCCACAGCGAATCAGGAACCTGTTACGATCATAATGACGACAAAATTATAAATTATTTATAATTTGCAAATAAATTATTTATAATCGCACTTGAAGTTAGCTCGAACCGTAGTAACCGCATAGCATAGCGACGTGTTTAGCTCCAGCCGTCGCGATTTCGTCGGTCGCCAACAGTAATATCTGGAACTGGTATGTTTGTAGAGCCGCGCGATCTCGATCGGGACGTGTTCGCTCCAGCCGTCGCGCTCCTAGAGTTGTAGTTCCCTGTCGCGAACAGAAGTAACTGCTGTAACTGGGCATCGACGCTCGACCTCGGCGGCGCGGCGACCTACTTTGCTCCAGCCGTCGCGCTCCTAGAGTTTTAGCTCCCTGTTAGAGATGGGCGGTTATTGGTAAAAAACCGGTTATAGGTTAACCGGAATTATCTTTAAAAAATAATAACTTGACAAAATTAACCGACACAAATTAACCGGTTATTCAAATAACCTAACCTCGCAAAACTAAATATTTAGTTTTCCTATAGGTTTACTTACCTCTACACACCATAGGTCTACTTCAAATTTAGATAATAAACTTAGTTAAATCGCATGATTAAATAGAGATTGTAGCAATGTAAGTATGTATATGTACAAAATGAGTTTAAATAAAAATGCTAACCTCACTTTTTTGACTAGACATGGATATGATATTAAAACTAGTAATTACTTAACGTTCAAATAAACCACACAACTCACAAGTTCTACAATCTACAACCAATTTATTTTAATCAAATACCAAAGAAAAATAAAGAGATTAAAATGAATAAATAATGAAAGATTATCTTCATTCATTACTTGAACTTCAATTTTGTATTCTTAGTCTAAGCTTCAAGAGAGACTTCAAACTACAAATAAAATATATTTACGGTGAAACGTGGGTGAAACTGGGCGAAACCATGGAAAACTTTTGAAGAACCGTTGAAAATCCGTTAAAGTTGGTTAACATTGAAATATAGAATTTAGAGTCTATTTGTAGTTAGGTTCGTATCACTTGGCTAGCTGGTGGCTAGTAGTAGTCTATGCCATTAGTACTTTGTTTTACGGCCTGACCTGTCAGGGCCATTCGGCCGTTGTTTTGATTATTATCATGAGGGGTTCGCCTGATGCCTGATTTAATTTTGACATTTGATGTTTGATGTCATATATTTTCGTTTTGGGAGCGGGAGCGGGATCTCCCGTTATCGTCGTAATATCTGGAAGATCCGGCCGTTCGCTTCTTCGAAATTTACGATTGAAACAGCTAATATTTAATTGTTACTTGCTTTAAACAAGTACGATTTTTTAAAAAAATAACCGGCTATAGGTTATTGAACGTAATGCAAGGTTATTAGGTTAACTGGTGAAAAAAAAACTACCTTTAAATAACCGGTTATTTTAGAGGAAAATACCGGTTATTCAAAAAACCGGTTACTTTTGCCCATCTCTACTCCCTGTCGCGTAGAGAAGTAACTGCTGTAACTGATTATTGACGCTCGACCTTAGCGGCCACGTACTTCGTTCCAGCAGTCGCTGGAGCGCTTCTAGGGTTTCGGTTTTGCCTGTCGCGATTTGGTCGGTTACTATTGGCGTTGGTGCTCCCGTCGCTACGTTACTTTCGAAATAGTGATTTTTGGTATGTACTAGGCATGGTATAAAATAGTGTTGTTTGAAAGATGAAACGCAAAAGCAAATAAAATAAAAATATTTTATTTGCTTTTATACATTTATATAAGTTTTATTCTTTATATCTATTTTTAAGGTTAGGTTAGACCAATAAACAATTTTTTTTGACAGTGGTTTGGACTTTGTTCTTGATTTTAACATTAAATATATTATATTGCAATACACATAAATATGAGCCGTTTATTTTATTTAAACGAAAATTGATAAAGCAAAAAAAATAACAAGGAATGTCATCTTTTTCTAAAAATGAGATAGATTGGCTATACACAATTATAAACTCGATATTTGCAAAATGAGTGGCGAATAAAAGTTATATTAATCTACAAATATAGATAAGTTAGATATATTTTTAGCGAGGACCGCAACACTTTGGAAGTTGGAACCTCGGCTACAAAATCGCGGTATTTTGTCGCGGTATTTTTCTGGAACTGTCGCTATTGTAACGCGACTCACGTGGAACCGGTATTCCCATCACTATCCTGTATCCCCAATAAACGGGAGTCAATGTTTTCCTTTTCTTCAATATGAAGTATATCCAAGTCATTGTTGTTTTCTTCCTGTTCAATTTTGTCTTCACACTTCCAAGTGCTTAATGCCTTAGTGCCTTTAGTTTCAAACCTCTGGTTTATTCTTTAAACTGTTGACTTATTCGATATAGGCTTTCTGGAGACTGAGCTGCGAACATATCTAACACAGCGAGTATACTATTTCCACCAAAACGCCGTTTAACCATCGTAACTTTTTCAAAGTTGGGAAATTCATAATTATTTTATACAAAATTACTCTATTTGTGTTCCGATGCACCACACGGTATACTTGATATTTTCAATATAGGCCGCAGCAATACAAACATTAAGTTTTTATTGTGCCCTACCTGTCAACTACACATCAATAAATAAGAAACCACGGTGTCATTCTTCTGTTAGAAAAAAAACCGATGATGCAACCAGGCTTTATAGGGCTGAGGACGTTCAAAATGGCGGTCTTTTCTTCACGAATAACGTCTTCTAAAACCTCTCTATACTCTATACATCTGCTTCATACCTACCAAGAAAATTCAGAAGAAAAGAAATATATTATGTGTGAGAAATTTGATATCTGCTTCGGTATAATTTTGATAATAGATATTGTAAATTAAGTTTTATTCGTACATAAAATTGATTCACTTAGTTCTTTTGTAAAATATGTAAAAAGAATGTTGCTGTAATGGAATATCTGTAAGAGCTGCTTGTTGTGTCAAGTCATGCATAAAAAAAGAGAGGTTGCATTTAGAAACCCTATATACGGGGGCCACCCTACGAAGAAGTAACAAGTGACACAAGTGTCACTAAATCCGAATCATTTCAAGTGACGCATCCATAAAAATGTTCGCGGCGATGCCAAATTCACATAATACGACTTACAAGCCATATTTTATGGATTCTGATGACACGGGGCAAACATATTCTTTGAAATAGTAAAATACTCAGACAAAATATAATAATGAATAAATAGACAAACTATACAAAGATACCGAGGATATGCAAACTAGATTTTAAATATTTATTGATATTTTGGAGTTTATCAATTGATATACCGGATGTTGTACAAACGTGACTCAATAAAACCTAAACTCTAAATACACAGACAGTTTAATCGTCTGTTAATGATGCTAACCATGGTTAGCGAAACGCGCGTACAGTGAAAGAGTAAAAAGTGTTTTGGTGTATTGTCGTGAATTAGTGTTTTATTTTGCTGTTTACTATCATATTATGTCAACTTTAAGAAATTTGCTTAAAAAATAGCTTTTAAAAAAAATGACGGTGTTCATAACCACAATTTGACTCAGAATAAAAAAATGCTTTTTTTCCAAATATGCCAATGAGCCACCCTAGTACCACTTAAAAAAATAGATATGATTAACAATACGATTTGGGCATCTTTTAACCGGCCAGGACAAGACACTAAAGCACATTAGACGAACAAATCTATTTTTCCAAGGCTCCTTTGATTAAAATTAGTGTTTTAACACAGCCATGCCACTCTAGAATGAAATTTAAAATGTCAAAAGTTGGCATATAGTATGCCAGTCCATTGAGAAAGTCATTTATTATCAAATAAAGTAAAAAAATACCGAGGGTACCTGTACCATTTAAAAATCAAAAGTTGTAAATATTTCCGTTGAAACAGGAAGTAACTTAAAACCGAAACTAATTGAATACGTCAATCAATCTTGATTTATGTCATATACTAAATCTGTTTTTTTTATCTGAAAAAAAAAAATAAAAAAGTTATAGGGGTGAGCTACTTTAAAAAAAACACGGTATATTTGTTTTCCTGAAATTAATTCACTCTGTATGATACCACTCTGTATAACGAAAAAAAAACAGGAAAAAGGAGAGTCTAGATGGAATTTTACCTCATAGAATCCGACCTACATTATTATGATTGCGTAAAATTGCCACAGAAAGATATAAATCTCTACAGCGTCGAACCCATAAAAAAGCTCATTAATCACGGTACGCCGGCCGAGATTCCTCGGGGTACTTTGGCCCTTACGGCCGTACCCTTATGGTACCATAGGCGGTGGTCCGTTAAGGTTCCCACGACCGAACAAACCGAAGAAAAAGGAAGGGGAGTTGGCCCTTCCAGCGTCTTAAGAAATGGCACAAGAAAAATACCTTGTACGATACGCTGGGTAAAGGTACGACATTGGTGCCTTATTCTTCGAAGAGGATTCGAAGAAAGAGACGAATAGTGAATAGGGTGGTTTAGGGGACGCGGGCTTTGTGAAATAAATCGTTTATTTTGGATTTATTAACTGCGAGGGAGCTCCTTTTTGAATCAGCCATATTTGTCGAATAATAAGTACAATAAATTTGATACTTATTTGTTAGACAGTTGTAAAGAATTCAGTGAATAAATATTTGTACAAAGGTTCTTTTAAATGACATTAATTTAATAGCTAGACAAAGCAATTATAGGAAATTCATCCTCTTAGAGAGTAAAATTATAAATTATGTAGGAACATTTTTCAGTTTTTTATTTCTCTATTAATTATTTTTGAGAGATTTTCTTTAAATAGAACAAACGTCCTATACATAATGAAGAAATAAAAAACTGTAATGCAAGAGACGCTATCCACCCTCTATCCAACCATATACAGGGTGAGTCTTTAATAAGTGCAAATATTTCCAGGGCTGGTAGACCTCATACGGGTAAAAGAAACATATTTTCTCTTTACCGTTTTTCAAATCAATCCAAAATAACCCAGTTATTTTAGTTCAAAACTTTCCAAAAAATGATGTTTTGCTAAAATTTTGAGAAGCACTGTATGTTTTCTGGGTTTTCTTTCTTGTAAATTTAATCTACTACCTATGTTGCCATATTATCAAGAAATTATGCTTTTTAACTAAAAACTAAAAAAAAATTTTTTTTGCGAAACAGAAAAATATTTTCACTTATTTAAGACTCACCCTGTATAATTAGCTTCTGTCAATGGAAGGATACGAAAAAAATTGAAAAAAGTGTAAAAAAGCAAGATTTGAAAACAATTTTGAGATCAAAATTAAACTTTTTTGAAATACTTCGGTAATAATTTCGATAATTTTCAGAATTATTCAGATTGTTATTTTTTGAAGTTAGATTTTTTCTAAACAAAATTTGTCAGAAAGTCATATACAGGGGATGAAAATATTAAAAATATAAAAAATTGTTTTTATTTTTTTTTAATTCATAATAACGTATAAAGAGGATAAAGTGATTGAACTTGTTATATTGACTGCTTTTATAAATTTTATGTAAAAAATGTGTAAAAAAATGAAAAATAAAAAAATATATTTTTTTCTGAAAAGTTATACAATAGCCGGAAAATCTACAATTGAAAACTTTCACCTGAAGTAGCTCTAAAACTATTATTTTTCGAAACATAGTTTAAATAGTGCAATTGTAAGGTTCCCTAGCTCTATCCATAAAAGGGTAAACGATCATTTAAAATATGTAGGTTCATGAAAAAAAAACATGAACGAAATGAATGAAAAATTCAAGGTGTATGCGGACGAAGTCGCGGAAAAAAGCTGGTTATTATTAAACTCAATAAAGTTATAGTAAAAAAACACATGATTTATTTATTTATTTGTATTACGATATACACACCATCCAAAAAAATATAAAAACAATCCTAATAACCTTCTATACTAACATCTCCCGCTTTTCTCCTCTGCGTCAACTCAACAGACGACACATGTGCCGACCACATGCAGGGGAGGGTCGACGCTTTTTTTTCGTCTTCAACCTAAACAAAAAACACGAGGAATCTCCTACTACGTCGCAGACCTGGCGAACAGGTTCCCAAGGGGGCACAGGCCCTCCCTCTTTAATCCCCCCCTCCGTCCCTGGAGCCCCCTCTTGAGCCAGATAATGTTCGTGTTAATGACATCACGGACATGAACAGGAAATGCCAGTCGAAGAACTGGGTTTTCGAGGCTTGTTATTAGAGAGACAGGTTGTGGGTTGGTAAATATTGTGATTTAAATCGTAATACAAAGTTTTAAATATTCATAAAAAAACTTTTAATAATACCAGCATTAAATAAAAAAATACCTTAACCTAAACTTTCTTAACCGTCTAAGATTCGCTGATGACATAGCCCTAATTAAGGGTCGTCATTTTCTTGACGACTTCTTGATCTTGTCTTGATCTTTTTTTGACAACTTCTTGATCTTGTCTTGATTTCTTTTGATTTCAAGACAAGATCAAGACAAGAAATGATTTTTGGTTTTCAAGACAAGACAAGAACAAGATTCAATTACGAATGGCTCAGATTTACTGCTCAACGAACCTGCACAATCACTCATTTTAATGTTAGATAATAATAATAATAATAATTAACAATCACCACCCAAGAAGCGCTACGGAACGGGCGACCCTCCCTCGAAATCTTGGAGGTAGAGGTTTACTGGATGTTGTTAATGTCTGTCGGGAGCAAATAAAGAGCCTCAGAGAATACTTTTATACCAAGAACAGCAACCTTTACGTCACGGGGTCTTCAGCTGATGTCAAATACACCCCCTTGAACTTCAGTAGTAAACAATATGATGATTTTCCAACTCCTACATCAATCACTAATAAAATAGCTACTTGGGGAGCCAAGGAGTTACACGGACGGTACCCAAATGAGCTAGATCAACATCACATTGAAAAGGCGGCATCATTGCACTGGTTAACATCGGGTTATCTCTACCCAGAAACCGAGGGATTCATAGTGGCTATGCAAGACCAAGTTATTCCAACACGCAACTACCGGAAACTCATCCTAAAGGAGAATATATCAGACAAGTGCCGTAGATGTGATTCTGGATGTGAAAACATAGAACACATTTTATCAGGGTGCAGTAATCTTGCGAGTACAAAGTATCTGGAAAGACACAACAGAGGCGCATCAATCATCTACTTGGAGATCCTCAAACAATTCAACATTGACCGAGAAATCCAAGAGCCCTACTATAAATATCATCCACCACCAGTAGTCGAAAATAGTAGTTTCAAAATATACTGGGATAAAACAATCTTAACAAATAAAACCGTTAGAAGTAACAGACCGGACATCACGCTTATAAATAAAATTAAAAAACCAATTTTACTAATTGATATTTCTATTCCTAACAACAACAATATACAAAGCAAGTTTACAGAAAAAATAACAAAGTATCAAGATTTGAGAATAGAAATAAAAAATATATGGCAAATGGAATCGGTCCAGGTAGTCCCGTTGATTGTCTCAGCCATTGGAATTATCCCGGTCAACCTGAAAGAACAATTAAAAGTAATTGGAATACCTGAAAAAACTTACCGCCTAATGCAGAAATCTGTGCTGCTTGATGCTGCTAACATTGTTCGTTCCTTTCTAGGTGATTAACAATAGCACCTTATCTTGTCCCCATGGACCGATAAGGCAGCTTTAAACCTGTTCTGAGCAGTGAAAAAAAAAATATAATACTTTATTTTGCATGAATATCATTTACAACAAATGTAATTTACAAATAAATAATAATAATAAAAAACATGCATAAAAGGAACTGAAGATTACAGTTGAGGGTTGGAACCTTTGGTGTTACACAGGAAAATAAAAACACTAAATCACCACAATACACCAAAACACGCGTCCAGTGTAATAGTAAGAGTGTTTTGGTGTATTGTGGTGATGTTTTTAAGGAACTGAAGACAATTAAAATTGGTTCAAATTCAGTTCCTGTCAGATCACGATATCAGCTAGTATAAATGTGTGTTTTGTAGCTAAATTATTTTACTGTAACTTATCTACAAATATAAGTAAATTATATAGTAATCCTATGACTAAGAGAATTTAGTATGAAATTCAAAGAAATAAACACACAGAAAGTATTTTATACTAAAATAATTCTGAGGTAAAAAAAAACTAAGAGGGAAGAGAACTATCCAGAAAATGTTTTTAAGTTAATTTTTAAATGCAACACTCTGAAGATTTATCATTTCTGCTGGTAAACAGTTGTAAAGCTTCGAAATATTAAATGAGAAACATCTAGTGAACTGTTTTGTGAGGTGGTGGAGTAATAAGTCCCTTAATTCTAAGGTTTAAGTTGTGCATATCTGTTCTGAATTTTATTTTATTCACCAAGTATGGAGGACACTTCTTAGAAATAACTCCATGAAATAAAACCATCTTACGTCTGTTTTCCAGATTCAACCACTTAGCTTCTTTTAACTTATGCGAAATGGGATCATATTTTCTTATACCATAAATAAAACGTAGGCAGCTTTTTTGAAGCTTCTCTATTCTGTTAATGTCAATTTTTTCCAGACATGGTCCGTATATGACATCACAGTAGTTGAAATGGGATAAGACAAGTACTTCAGCTAACTTTATCTTTAAAGTTTCCGAAAGCAACTTTCGATGTGGATATAACATTTTTAAAGAGATGTAAGACCTTTTGATACATTGAAAGACATGTTCCTTAAAGCGAAGATTATAATCTATAATTAATCCCAAATTCTTGGCAGATTTAGTAAATTGTATTTTTAGTTCAGCTAAACTTAGTGACATTATGTCAGATAGAAAATCCCGGTGTTTAGCAAATATCATTACAGATGATTTATCTGGATTTATTGCCAGGCCGTGATGATTTGAGACTTGTATTAATTTATTTAAATCGTCATTTATTAACGTTTGAGCTAATGTCCAGTCATCGAAATTAACCGAAAAGAAAAAGTTGTGTATCGTCTGCGTAGCAGTGTGAATTAACATTATCTAGGTATGTAGAAATATTACTTGTATATATTGTAAAAAGTAAGGGTCCCAAGATAGATCCCTGTGGAACTCCACAACTAATAACTTCCCTCGGTGACTCCCCTGTAGTAGTTTTTACAAATTGCATTCTATTACTTAAATAATTTTCAATTAGATCGACTGCATTTTCCGAGAAGCCTACATAATGTAATATAGATAGAAGTAGTTTGTGACTAATTCTGTGAAAGGATTTTGAATAATCTAATAATTAATTTAATAATGTTGGATTAGACTGTATGTATATTGATATAGACTGTTTCAGAACAAAAACACACTTACCTACTCTCACTCTTTTGAGACACCATTTACAAGTGAACTTATTTTTTTAAATATATTTGTTAATATCTGCGCTTAAACAAAATGTCTAAGGTTTCTTTCTTTTTCATAACATAAGCACTGTCGCTTTACCTTTTATGTGTTTCAAAAATGCTTAATATTTAAATGTATAAAAATATATTAATGTAGTCAATATAAAATAATGATTTATTTTATAAACATTATATATTTCATAACTACCATAACATGACGCTTCTATATATCCTAAAAGCGAATGTATTCGTGGCATGAATATCAAAAACGTAAAAAAGTTTTTTTTTTATTTCGATAGCAGCGGTTTTTAGTTTCATATAACAAGAATTACAAACAATACGTGCTGTTGACGTTTTAATTACATCCCACTTGGTATAAATCATAGTAAAATATAGAATAGTTGATGCCATCAAAAATTTCCTTTAAATAAATGTTGATCAAACATTTTTTGCGTTTAACATTTTATATATTTTTTTATTAAATTTATTATTTTATTCAAATCTTCTGGAAAAATCGTTACTTCAACAAGAACAAAATTATTTGCAACATTTTTGCAAAAGAAAACAATATCAATCGCGAGACAAAACTGCCAAATAAAAGCTCCTTCTTTCATCATTTTGAATAATTTAAAACAATGAGTGATAATCATTTTATTACTTATTGTTTTATTAACATTAATTATGAGGCACTCTTTTAGCTATAGGTTTCTTTAGCGTTTATTTTTTTATTTGTAGCTAATTAAACTAACAATTATTCAACTTATAAACACTCTTGTTGAGTTTATAAAAGGAACTAGTATAATAATTTTTATTACATCTATGATTGCCTTCTTTTTTTAAGTGTTGAGATATTTCTAGATTTTTTATATTTAATGGTGTTTCTCGACTTTTTTCCTTTTTCCTCTTTTTCGTCTTTATATTCTGTCTCATCAGCTTATTAACTATAACTATACCATGTCATTGCATATGTTATAACTCTTTTGTTAAAATCTTTTTACTACTTTACTAGTTTTTTACATATTATTATACATCCACCAAAATATTTAAGACTAAAATTGTGTTTATTATTTTCTGACTATTTTATATTGTTCAAAATTTAAAAGCATATTGTTTGTTTCATAACTATAAACAGTGTTTAAATTTATCAATCTTTGATATTGACAAGTCCTCAAAATAATAACTTTAGTAAAGAACATTTTTAAAATACAGAATATTTTCTTAACTATCCGAGAACTAAAAATTTCTATTTTGATATTTTTGCAAAAAACCATAAGTTTCAAATGCAAGGGCAGGGTATATAATACTCCCTTGCAATATATACCCTTAAAGTGATCTGCCAAGATATTTAATAAAGTTCTTGTTTGTTGCAGGATTGTTTCGGACAGACGGCTTAAAACTAGCAAACACGATGTGCGACTATCAGTTTGTTAGCAGCGAGCAAAGTCCCGTTTATGGAAAGTTTTATTCGCCTCGATATCCTTCTAGCTACCCAAAAAATATTCGATGTTCTTATAAATTCCGAGCAAGGTTAGTAATATTAAAAGTAAAATGTGCTTACATTAATACAATTTTTTTTATTATTTTTATCACTAAGGCATTTATGCAATTTTTTTTGGTTTGTTTTCATTTTATTTATTACTGTGTATTATTGTAACAAAACAATCCATGGGATTCTACCATCTATCAGACATTTATTTAACAATACTTCTACGGCATCCGCTAATTTTTTGCCATTTTTTATTTGTTGAAGTGCGTACTTAATTTCTGTGGTTGATATTTCTGGCATGTCTTCTGATCCTACGTTTCTAATATGTTTTTGTACTCTATCTTTGTTTGGTATAACAGACTGATAAAGTTTTTCGTAGAATTTGTGTATTTCATTTCTAATTTCATGTTTGTCTGTTGTTATAATGCCATGTGTGTTTTGTTGTTATCTTTATTATTTTTTGTTTTCCGCGCATTTGCTTGCGTCTTAACACTTTCATGCTTCTATTGTTTTCAATTGTTTCCAAAATTTGCATTACAAAAATATTCCCTTAGATCTTTCCTTATTTCTCTTTTAGTTGTTTTATTTAATGTGTCATATTCTGGGGCATCTCTGTCAGTCTTTCTTCTTTCCCTTATTAGTTTTGTCGTTTCTAGTTTTAATTTAGTTTCCGATCGGTGTTTCATTTTACTACATATTCTCCTTGTTGCTGTAGTTATGCCCTGCTTTAGATTATTGAGAATGTCGTTGAGGTCTTGATATCTGAGTGTCTGTAGCTTTAGTCTCTTTTCAAGCTCTTTTTGATAGGTTTCCTGATTTAGTTGCAGAGCATCCATTGTAGGAAACCTTGATCTGGTAATTAATTTTCTCCTTTCTATATTGGTATAGATTTGCATTTTGGCGCGTACTAGTCTGTGGTCATTTCCTGTATGAAATCTGTTTAACACATCGACATCTTTACAGATTGTATTCTTGTTGGTGAGGATAAAGTCTATTTGATTTTTTACTCGTCCGTCTGGACTCCGCCATGTCCATTTTTTCTGAGTTTGTTTTTGAAAAAACGTATTCATACAGTATAATTTTTCGTTGTTGAGAAAGTTTACAAGCATGTCTCCTCTGTCGTTCCGTTCCCCGAGATCAAAGTTTCCTATATAATTTGTATCACCCGCTTGCTTCTTCCCTATCTTGGCGTTAAAGTCTCCAGTTATGATTACGTAATGTGTATTTTCAAGGTTCCTAGCCCGGCTAATGTCTTCATATAATTCCTCGATCAATTCACTGCTCGCTGAGCTTGTAGGTGCATAGCAGTGTATAACCTGGATACTGTATCTTTGATTTAAGCGTATTATTTGACATATCACTCTATCTGATACTGAATGGTATTTAGTGACGAGGTGTTTGAATTTGTTGTTTACAATAAAAGCTACTCCTCCTTGGCTATGATTTGTTTCAGAGTTGTTTTGAAACAGATCGTGTCCAGAATTTGGAGTTGTCATTTTTTCTCCTTGCAACCTTGTTTCGCATAGGCCTACTATGTCCCAATTAATATTTCCCAGTTCTTGTTCTAATTCTTCCAAGTAGTCATTTGTTCTCATCGTTCTAATATTATAAGTGGCAATGGATATAATCTGTATCCGTTTTTGTTTTTGTTTGTTATAGTTTGTCGATTTCTTGCCTCCCCCAGAATCCGTGAGGCTGCCCGAATTTGTAGCGAGATGGAATTTTGAGACTTGAGCTCTACCCATCTGGGGTAATCTTGTTTTAGATTTCGACTCTAGCATGGTTCTAAGAAGGTAAATGGCAGTTAAAACGCCCCGCTTGCCGAGCGTGTTGGCGAGTATTATCTCAGCCGCCCACTATGGGTACAGACGCTGTTTGCAGCTGCTAACTTTGAGTCAGACGCTGCGTGCTGTGGACTTCCTTAGCTTCACCTTCATTACTTCGAGACCTTACCAGCATGGGTGGCCCTACCAGTAGCTACGCTACCGCCGGTATCGCTCCCTGGATATTGAAGGTTACTGAGCCCTCCCACCACGACAAAGTGAAAGTCCTGGGAAGAATACCAAATTCATTTACCCAATAATATGTATAAAAACATTTTTAGAAACCAGTATCCCCAATACTTGCTTTGCTTTGTGAAAAATAAAATCTTGAAATTTTTTATTCCAATGGTCCGATTCTTGTTACATCTCCGAAATTATAATTTTGTATGAAGCCAATCTATGAATTAACTTATCCCCCAAAATATGTATATAAAAAATATTTAGAAACCAAGGTGTCTTGAATACTTGATGAAAAATAAAATAATAATTATTCAAGAGTTTGAACATTTCATCAGAACTACAAGTTAATACTTAATGTACTAGTTATATTTTTTGTTTCTTAATATTTTGTCTGTACCATATCTGGACTTTGCACCATACACACGTGAAAAACAGATTTTTAAATTTGTGTTTATAATTTTTAGGTATCAAGAGAGGATACGAATTATTTTTGAAGGAATATTCTTACAAAAAGGTGACCTAAGGTAAGATTTAATTATTTAAAGATATAGATTTTTATTTAAAGGTGATCTAAAGTATTCATACATTTGATCAACAAAAATGTAAAACTTAAAAAAATGTATTGCCTCTTTTAATTGAAGGTTTCTGTAGAGTTGCAAATAATCTTGTTAATATTAGCTATATTTATTTCAGTTGTCTAAATCGTGCGGATTTGATACGAATATACGATGGAAATACCAACTCTAACCCTGCCATTGGAGTTTTATGCAACGAAGGAGGCGAAATTGAAATTTTGTCTACGGGATCAGAATTGTTTATCGAATTTGTCGCAAATTCTGATATGCCCGGCCAAGGTTTTAAGGCTAGGTACCAGTTTCAGATGATGGAAACTGATAACATCGGTAAGATATTAATTGAAAATGATAATTACATACATGATTATTTATAAATTGACGCTATAATTCTATTATATACCAAATATAAAATGCTCAGTTTTGAAAAATTATTCTTTAAACATTAAATTGGTTTCAATTATTTTGAAGATATGGTAAGTTTAGTTTAATCAGATTTAGGTAGAGTTAGATATTATTACTGCATTATTTATTAGACTAGAAAATTTCTCATATATCGACAGAAGGCAACGGAAAAATTTAACACTATTTCTATGTTAACAAACTAAATAGAGGCTTAAATTATTTTTTTGAATTTATGTTTATAGATATTTAAAATACTCAATACTCAGTCAATGTTTGTTTTGGTTAAAGTAGTTCTTTATTTAATAATTCGAGTTGAAAAATTTGGGAGTAAAAATTATTTATAATAGTATTGTAGTTATCCTATATATCAAGAAGATTTTATAAGTACGGTTTTACAGATCCAGGTACAATCACTTAAGTTGAAGTCAATCTGGTCAAAGATCTGGTAAAAGAATTTAAGTTAGTGAGGTAGATTTCAAAGCTTTTCCTTTTTTTATATAGATATTTTTTTTATCTGCAAAAACCTCGATTTATAAGAATACCGCCTATAGTATTTTTTTACATAATTTCTCTACTCAGGCAAAAAAGTAAGATAATTGGTTATTCTATGTCATTTTAAAAATAATAAAAACAATTAATACATATTTTTGCATTTGAAAATTGTAATGAAATTATGGTCAATAACTAAAAGATCTGAATGATAAACCTTTATATATCTGTGTAAAGCATAACCTTTAAAAAGGTGTGTTGCTTTAAGAGGTTCTAATAGATTATAATCATCTGATATAAAGCCGGCATAGTTAGTGAAATGTGCATCCAGAGTTTAGAGTAGGTATATGCGAGGGGTAAACACATAGGGCAAAAAGTGTACACCTACATCCTCTATCCTTAGTACATCCCCTACATCCTCTAGTACATCCTCGGTACATCCCCTACATACTCGGTACATCCTTGGTATATCCCCTACATCCACGGTACATCCCCTACATCCTCTAGTACATCCTCGGTACATCCACTACATCCTCGGTACATCCCCTGGAAATCCTCTCATGTGTACACCATAAATCCCATAATACACCATAAATAAAGTGTTCACCCCTCGGGTATATGTTTTGGTGTATTGTAGTAAACTAGTGTTTGATTTGGCTTAATTGTCTTTTTGGATATATACATAAAACTATATACCTATAACATTCCCACTTTAAAAATAATAATATACAGTATATGTACATATTGCTAACAAGAAACAGTTCAGTCAAGAAAATAAAGTCATCAAAAGAGGATATGTTTCGAGTGACCATGCAAAGATTAACATCTCTTACATAAGGATAAAATTACCACAATATTGATATATTTCAGATCCACCTTTATACTAACACTAGCGTGTACCAGCGATTTCGTTCGCGTCGAATTAATCATTTGTAATGGTGATGATAAAGCAAAACAAGAATATCCATTAACATACAAACTGGATAAAATTTTCTCACATTTATGTCGGCATGAGAAAAAACAATATGGCGATATTATTATATAACTTGGTAATATTTGAGGGGTAGTTTCATCTCGCTGGAATTTGACTTTCGAAAAATCCGTTTGCCAAAAATAAGCTTTTACGTCAAGCAGTTTAAAAGCAGAATCGTGGTTAAGAAATTTCCCAACTTTTTGGAACACCCTGTATGATTTTTTTAAAAGTTTCAAAATATGTAAAAAAACAAATAAATTATGCTTGTCCAAGCGTTTTCCCGAAAGACTAACCGTTTTTTAAATAACAAATATTGTAATATTTGAGGGGCGTTTTCACCCTCTTGGAATTTTAGATTCGAGAAACCCCTCCTTATCGAACCTCTACACCCCACAGTCAATCCGTTTGCCAAAAATCAGCTTTAAACGTCAAACAGTTTAAGCAGAATCGTGATTACTCATTCATATTTTATGAAACACCCTGTATAAATTTATAAAAAATCTTAAAATATGTATAACAACAAAATAAAATATACGTGTTTAAGAGTTTTTCCGAAAAACTCACCCGTTTTTATATAAAAGATATTTTAATATTTGAGGGATAGTTTCACCCCCTTAGAATTCGAGTTTCGAAAAATCCCTCCTTATCGAATCTCTACACCCCACAGTCAATCCGTTTGCCAAAAATCAGCTTTAAGCAGAATCGTGATTACTCATTCATATTTTATAAAACACCCTGTATAAATTTATAAAAAATCTTAAAATATGTATAACAACAAAATAAAATATACGTGTTTAAGAGTTTTTCCGAAAAACTCACCGGTTTTTAAATATAAAATATTTTAATATTTGAGGGATAGTTTCACCCCCTTAGAATTCGAGTTTCGAAAAACCCCTTCTTATCAAACCTCTACACCCTAAAGTCAATCTGTTTTCCAAAAATCAGCTTTTTACGTCTAGCGCTTTAAGCAGGATCGTGATTAATCAATGATCAGATTTTTCGAAATACCCTGTATACATTTTTAAAAAATCTTAAAATATGTAGAAAAACAAAATAAAATATACGTGTTTAAGCGTTTTTTCGGAAACTTGACCGTTTTTTAAATAAAAAATATTTTAATATTTAAAGGGTTGGTTTCACCCTCTTGGAACTGGAATTTCGAAAAATCCCTTCTTATCGAACCTCTAAACCCTAGAATCAACCTGTATGCCAAAATTGAGCTTCTTACGTTGAGTGGTTTGATCAGGATCGTGATTAATCAGTATGTCAGTCACTTAAGGATTTTATATATTAGTATAGATTAAATGGTATTAACATTTAACGTTTTTTAAAGGCAATGTAATACATTTATTGATTTTAAAGCTAGGTTTAATTAAGAATTGTACTTAAATTATGAATTATTTTAAGAAAATATATTATTCTGTTTTTATTTGAAATTTTATAATAAGATATTGAACGGTTTAATTTTATTATTATTACAGTATTTATAATTTAGAATAAACTGTACTAAATTGTACAGTACAAATCAAAACAGATTTCTGTTAAACTGTAAAAGCTAGCGATGTATTGATTAATGTTGGCGCCATCTATCGCCGCAAGCTCAAAGTGTATGTATCAAATCGATAATTTTGGATACCGAAGAAGAATATCTAGACTTAGTTTATAGAGTCAATAGTCAGGATTTCTAAAGCTGCAGAGATAAAAAAGAATACTTTATGTTATCCTCTATCTTTAATATTTAGAATTATTTTATATATCGATTTCAATGAAAATGAAAAAAACTTTAGATAGATGATACCAATATTTTATAGAACTTGGCACATATGTATGTATATCTATAAAGTAAATCTAAATTAAATAAAAAGCCTAAGAAATAATCGTGTAAGGAATCACCCAACACACTTTTGACCATAAACATATTCGTAATATAAACCATAATGTTGGTTTTTAATATTGAATTTTTCTTATTTGTTACAGATAATCAACAATCGAATCAACTTGGTAGTATTTTATTACCGACCGAAGTTGAGCCAAGTGTCAGCGAAGCGAGTAAGTATAGGTTGAACATATTTTCATCATTTTCAGTATACTATAAAATATATACTTTAAACATAATACGATACGTGGCATAATTTGCAAAGTCATTTATATCCATTTTTTAACTGAAAAAAAACGACTTCCAAGCAGTAAAGGCATTATCAACCGCTAAGCTGTTTATTGTGGGAGGAATTTTAGCTTTAGCAGTTTGCCAACTTTTTCTGACTTAAAATTTTTTTATTGTGCTGAATTTGGTTCTTTTTCCAATTTCTAATATTCATCTACAAGGATCATTCAGTGATGCTAGTGAGGAGTTTGGTACTATAAAAAAGGTTCCATAGTATCAAACCGTTCACTATCATAACTGAAAGATCATTGAAGATAAATATTAGAAATTGTATAAAGAATCAAATGAAGCCCAATAGGAAAATCCTAAGTCAGAAACAGTTGGCAAAACCTTTACTGCTTTCCTTTCCTCTCACAATAAACAGATTATGTCTAGATCAACTGTCTTTTTACAAAAGAATCAGTTCATTTTCTTTGATATCATCAAGCTCTCTTTTTATATCAGATATGTAAAATCAGGTGTAAAATTCAATAAGAAGAACTATTGACGTTAAACTTAATTGAAGTTAAAATATCTGTACTAGATATTAACTGTTCCGTACGTCTTTAACAAGTATTATTTTAACAAGGTAAGGAAAATAGAATAGGAGTTGAACATAGATAAACATAGTGGCCACAAAACTAGCACCAATAATCAGCGTTTTCCGTACCTAAATCCCAAGAAAATCAAACTTAGAATATTTTGAAATAAGGTTCAAGAACTTTAAATTTTTCAAGGTATCACCACAACACTTGATATCACTAAGCTGTCATTCTATCTCTAATTATGATTTCACCACCTTCATTTTTTTTGCCGCAAGAGGAAACATCTTCAAAAGGCACCTGTGCGTTGTTTCAGTAGGTTCAGATAGTGTGGGATTTTTACCCGCTAAAAAACCACTTCGAGAAGACCAACTGCTGATAAAAGAGTGACGGCACCACCTAGTTGGTATTACTTCAGCACCCTCAGCATCTCCATTTACCTTTTCAGTTACAGATTAACCCTTCTCTCTCCGGATTGTTGCAGGTACTTTCTCTGCTCTTCTTTGACCCTTAAATTCCTCGCAGCCGTGTCACATATGGCGCTCCAGACAACTTCAGATTCCAGCATACGGGGGCAATGCTGTCCGTTGTCAGTCTCCCCCTCCCTCCAGATAGTAGAGAGCCAATCGTTCGTCGCTCCAAGGGTACCCAAAAAAGGTGTACCCCGCATGATCCACGTAGTTTCAGTGGTAACATCTTGGTGTGTTGGTTAATTTGAACCGATAGAACTATGTTTCAAATCACCCATGGCCCGATAGGATTTGTGTGAGGAAGAAATTTTCCTCGCCATGTGTTATTTTGATCCAGGGTATTACATCAGGTATCAAACGCTTGGTCCATAGACCCACATGCATTTCAAGCTCCCAACTCTGCTGCCATAGTTCTAAAGTTAATTCCATTTCTTCCAACTTTCCCCTTTTGTCCCTTCTCCATGCTCTGCTTTGCTCACCTGCCTTTAATGCAATTGGTCTGGTTCCTGAAATGACCATCATGGCACTTGTAGAAATTGTGTGGAAGGAACTGTATATTCGTATAGCAATTTCTGGCACAGCTGTTTATATTTGTCTTATTTTAAGGCTTCCAATTACTACCTGTCTGGCAAGGTACGAAGGTGCCGTGTAAAGTAAAATTGAGTGGGTTACAGCACTAAATAGTTTTCTTTTTTGCTCGGTAGGTTCATCTCTGTTCGGCATTAACCTGGATAATAGCAGAACTGATCTCTTCGTCTTTTTGCAGGCATTTTCTCTGTGGCTTCTTATTGCGACTTTCCGTATTGTTGGAAATATTCCCAGTCTCAGCTGCTGATTCATGAACTCCAAGTTCATGAACTGCTCAGGAATCTGCTCCAACATCACCTTGACCACCTTGATATCACTATCACACATGATATAACTAAGCTGTCATTCTATATCAATTAAATATCTATACTAGAAATGAATAATTCCGTAAGTCTTTAAACAAGCATATCTTTAACAATAAAGAGAAAGTTTGACAAAAATATGATTTGCGTTAATTGAAAATAAATAACGTATTGTCAAGAAACTAGCACCTTGATGTCATCACGCTGTCATTTTATCTCAAATGTGTAAAATCTGTTAAGAAAACTATTGAGGTCAAACTTTACACAAGGTATAATATTAATACTACGAGTATAAATTACCTTTGGAATTAAAACTCTTATCTTAAAATAGTTCCATTTACTCAATTAAAAATGTGGGGCGTTTTTATCTTCTCCTGAAAAATGTTTAAAAAATTATATATCCAGTTTTGCACGCGAGCTCCTCAAGTATGCTAGAAGTTACCTACGCAGTTTAGACAAATGCACTGCAAGAGAAGAATTAAATAAAATCTGTATACTTTGGTTTCGCGCTATATCATTAAATCTAGGGATTCATCTTAAATTTAGCGGACACGTCGTGCAGATTTAGTAATTTCGCTGTTATTAAATGGACCAGCACTATGCCGGTTTGTCTCCGCACCTCTTTGTTTAATTATTTACAAACATGTTGGCGCGCCCTGCGCTGTCTGTAGCGGAAACTGTAAATTGCGATACGTAGTTTAAAACGGAGTAGACTAAATCAACTTTGCATATTTCATAGTGGTCGGCAGCTTGGGGACTACATAATTCAGTGAAATAGGGGACGACTCTGACTTAGGTATGGCAAATTCAGCAGAAATGGGTCCCTGGGGCACCCAAACATATCAATTGATTTGGTTTTGAGTATAGGCTTGCTGCATTACCAGCATTACAGTTGATTTTAAAAATTTCGACCGCAGCGCTCTATACGACAGAAATTAGAAGTGTCCGACTAAAGTATTTTACGCAGTCCCGTTACTGTTCATGTCGATAGCATTGGAATTATATTAAAATCGTGGCTTTTAATACTGAGTGTCCCAAATAAGTAAAAAATATTATAGTTGTATTTTTTTTAAATGGAACACCCTGTATATTATTCTATTTTTGGATTCTACGATTGAAATAAAGGTAAATTTGATTAATGTTTATCATACCTAAACCTTACCGTTTTTGAAATATTTTCAATTTTATGAAATTGCAGTAAAAATTTTAAGGCTTCATTTCTCCAAGGGTATCAAAGTTTTTAATACTAAATATTTACTGACGATTATTTATTGGTCAGATATTGTGTTGCAATAATAAAAAAATACTACCTTATACGGAGTGTGCAAAAATTTATATTAAATAATTATTAGCTTCAATCGGCAATAACTTGTTTAATTTAAATAGAATACCCTGTATATTTTACGTGAATCATACGCAGAATTTAATTACCTTTCAAATTTTATTATACCATTTTTTACCTGTCTCTTCAAGTTTTCGTAGAAAATGCATTTTCCAATAATTTAGAATTCATTTATCATTATACCCATGGAATATCGACATTTCATTTATTACAACATATATGTACAAAATGTACAGGTGGTAAATATTGCAAGTCCATTGGTATACAAAAAAAACTATTTAAATCTTTGTAAAAGACTACCAATTAAATATTCCACCATTATTTCCGACCAAAAATTAGTTAATTACATACTTTTAAATTGTTTTAATTAATAAAGTATTCTAAATAAATGTGGATTTGGCTCAGAAATCAATATAATAATTAGTTATGAAAATGAACGTCTCTGTTTTTATAAAGAAGCATTCATCAAAAAATGAAATAAAATTTATAAGGTGTTACTTTTTACCACACTGTCTAATACACACACAAAATTCGGTTTTTTAGTATTTGGATCAGTTATTATTAATCAACGTAAACAGTCAATTAATATAGTTTGAATACTCAATTTAATGTAATAATTTTTTACTTAATGTAGTTTGGATCACTTTAATTGGTCCTCTTTAACAAAAAAATATTTAAACAGTTTTTTTAATTTTTTAATGAAATAAGCGAACTATATCGAAAATGTAGTAGTTTAGGCTTTCGCGGCCATCGTTTGAAGAATTTTGGTTTTTCGGGTTATTAGGCCGTCGTCGGTTAGAATTGCTTCCTAACGTTTCGCTAGCACGAGTGGCTAGCATCTTCAGAGGTGTGTTTGCTCCGATTGCTCACACTAGACTGATGCCTCCGCTTAAAAAATGGTATAATACAATTTGATAGACAGTTACATTGTGTATCTGATTCACGTAAAATATATAGGGTGTTCTATTTAAATTAAACAAGTTATTGCCGTTTAAACCTAGTAATTATTTAATATAAATTTTTAGACACTCTGTATAAGGTACTAACATTTTTAATATTGCAACACAATATCTAATCAATAGAAAATCTTCAGTTAATACTTAGTATTAAAAACTTTGACACCCTTGGAGAAATGAAGCCTTAAAATTTTTACTGCAATTTCATAAAATTGAAAATATTTCAAAAACGGTAACGTTTAAGTGTGATAAAACTTAATCAAATTTACCTTTATCTTAATCTAAAAATAGAATAATATATAGGGTGTTCCATTTAAAAAAGTACAACTATAATATTTTTTGCTTATTTGGGACAATCTGTATCTTGTAAAAAAAATTTAAATTGTAGCTCTAATAGTCCTTCAACGAACCCAAAACTTATAATTTGTCAAAATCTAATCGTTTAGCTACAATACTCCGTGTCGTATGTGGTGTTCAACCCTGTATATAATATATACAATTAATTTGATACACACAGGGTAGCCCCTCTCATATGACACTAAAAAATGATACAGGGTGAGACAAAATTAATATTGCACATTGGTCACCTTTAAAAGGAAGTTACCGAGGAAGTTACTCTTTTATTTTTACTCGAACACTCAGTATATTATTTCGATATTTAATGGGGAAGAATCGGAAGATCAATTCCTAGAATTCAATCAAATTCCTAGAATCTCAAAATCAATTAATATATAGGATGTTCCATTACAAAAAACACAACTTTCTGTCAAACTTTTTTTGGGGACATCCATCCTATATACAGGGTGTCATTGAAATGGTGTTAAAAAAAATCGGGGGGGGTGATAGTACTCCTAAAAATAGCAAAAAAAGTTCCTATAAGTATAGGGCGGAAAATGCATATTAAGGGAGTTAGGGGCACTGAAAGGGTGAATTTAAACAACGGTTGTTTTAAAATTGTAGGCTTAAAAAACGAGATAAAACTTCGAAAAAAAATCCCTGCCATAAATTTTGACCCTAAATCAAATGGTGATACTGAAAAATTATTTGGAAAAGCGGAAAGGGTAATTTTTGCAAGGGTAGGGGGTTGTTTCGTGAATAACTTTTTTGAGGTTAATTTTTGTAACGTCGGTTCATTTTTTGAGAACTACCTACTTTTTCCTACAAAAAATGTACTTTTGTTCCACATCGCCACATCGCCACATTGCCCTTTTTTGTATATGCAATAATATATAGTATATGTTGGTTCCTCCTTGAACTCTAAACAAAAATCGAGATACACACAGCGTACCTCAAACCAACCGTTTCCGAGTTATTGACTTTTGAAAATATCACTTAAACAATCCGATTTAATTAATTCCGATGTGTTCGGTTTTATTTAACGATGCGATTCTGCGGTCGATTAACGATACCATTCTGCGGAAACTGTGATACTAAATATCTTTGGTGATACTTAATAATATTTGACATTAGTTTTTAAGTTAGCATTTATATATGTATAAAATTATATTATAAGTACAGACTTAAATGGGAATGGTGGTCAGGTGGCACTTCGTTTTAAAGGGCGTTTAATTCTCTTTTTAGTGGTGTCCAGGGTGTCCTACTTTGTTGCTTTTTGTTCAGACGTTTTCGAATAATCGCGTTTCAAAGTTGCAGAAACAATTAAACAGCCTGCATTAAAATTTTGGTTTTCAGGCTAGTATTTACACAAAA